>NW_024498979.1:0-2087 GCF_017590055.1 Onychostruthus taczanowskii
ATACCCCCAAATACCCCAAAAATACCCACAAAAACACCCCAAAAACCCATTAAATACACCAAAGACCCCCCAAAACATCTCAAAAAACATTAAATACCCCCAAAACCACCCCAAAAAACATTAAATACCCACAAATACCCCAAAAATACCCGCAAAAACATTTTCAATAAAAATAAGAAAAAGTTAAACAAAAATATCAGAAACCTTTTTAGCTACCCAAAGCAAATCTCAGCACATAATAGTCAGCATGGATAGAAGTTTGCATGTCCTTTAACTGAAGAGAGTGGAGAAATGAGGAACTTAAAGCAATTTATTTTAAAATTGCAGGGAAGTTCACAATCCCTCATGTGAGGCTTCTAATTCCAACAGTGTCCCTAGTGAATTCTGCAACTCTCAGCTGATTTTTGTCTCTTCTATGGAAAATCTCCACACCCAGTAATTGTGCACCCACATCCTAGGTGTCCATGCCTGAAGCTGAAAGATCTTTATTGCAAGAAAATGGGATCTAATAACTTCACAGTTTGTGGTCTAAATTCTGCATCTGTAGATATTTTTCTTCTCTTGGGACAAGTTTAGCAAAGAAAAACCCCGAAAACAAAAAACAAAAACAGACCAAAAACCACAAAAAAACACCCCAAAATACCCTGAAATACCCAAAAACCACACCAAAATACCCTGAAATGCCTAAAAATACCCCCCAAACACCCCAAAACCACCACAAAAACATACCAAAATCACCCAAAATACCCCAAAAACCATGAAAAAACCCCCAAATACCCAAAAACCATCCTAAAAACACACCAAAATCACCCAAAATACCCCCAAAACTTCCAAAACCACCCAAAAATACCCCAAAATCGATGAAAAGCCCCTCAAAATACCCAAAAATTACCCAAAAATACCCCCAGAATACCCCCAGAATACCCAAAAATATCCCAAAAGCACCCAAAACACACCTCAAAAAAAAAAACAAAAAACAAAAAGCCCCAAAGAAACACCCAAAAACCACCAGAAATAACCCCAAAATCTCCCCAAAATACCCCAAAAATACCCCAAAACCACCCCAGAATTGGGGATGGAATTTTGGGTGAAATTCAGGGGATTTTGGGTGGAATTTGAGAATTTCTGGGCCAAATTTTGGGTGGAATTTGGGGATTTTCGTCTGGAATTTTGGGCCAAATTTTGGGTGGATTTGGGAAAAAAAAAAACCAAAAAGCCCCAAAGAAACACCCAAAAAACACCAGAAATAACCCCAAAATCTCCCCAAAATACCCCAAAAATACCCCAAAACCACCCCAGAATTGGGGCTGGAATTTTGGGTGAAATTCGGGGGATTTTGGGTGGAATTTGGGAATTTCTGGGCCAAATTTTGGGTGGAATTTGGGGATTTTCGTCTGGAATTTTGGGCCAAATTTTGGGTGGATTTGGGGGTGGAATTTTGGAGGAATTTTAGGGCTGGAATTTTGGGTGGAATTTCGGCAGATTTTGCACCAAATTTTGACTGGAATTTGGGGTATTTTGTGCTGGAATTTTGGGTGAAATTTGGGGAATTTTGGCCCAGAATTTTGGGTGGATTTTGGGGATTTTTGAGGTGAAATTTGGGTGGAATTGAGCCAAATTTTGGGTGGATTTTGGGCTGGAATTTTGGGTGGAATTTGGGGGATTTGGGCCGAATATCAGGGGGATTTTGGATGGATTTTGGGTTGGAATTTTGGGTGAAATTTGGGGATTTTGGCCCAGAATTTTGGGTGGATTTTGGGCTGGAATTTTGGGTGGAATTCAGGGGATTTTGCGCTGGATTTTGACCAGAATTCGGGAATTTTTGGATGAAATTTGGGGGATTTTTGGCCGGAATTTTGGGTGAAATTCGGGGCTATTTTGGGCCAGAATTTTGGGTGAAATTTGGGGATTTTGTGCTGGAATTTCCAGAGGAATGTGGGGAATTTTGGGTGGATTTTGGGGATTTTTGAGGTGGAATTTTAGGTGGAATTTGGGCCAAATTTTGGGTGGATTTTGGGCTGGAATTTTGGATGGAATTTGGGACATTTGGGCCGAATTTCGGGTGGATTTTGGGTTGGAATTTTGGG
>NW_024498980.1:0-2085 GCF_017590055.1 Onychostruthus taczanowskii
TGGGGATTTTGGGGATTTGGGGATTTTCCCAAAAATTTGGGGTCGAAATTTGGGGATTTTGGGGCCAAATTTGGGATTTTGGGTGGAAATTTGGGGATTTTGGGGTCAAATTTGGGGATTTGGGGTCGAATTTGGGATTTTCCCCAAAATTTGGGGTGGAGATTTGGGGATTTTGGGGTTCCTGGGTGGAAATTTGGGGATTTTGGGTGGAATTTTGGGGTTCCCGAGTGGAAATTTTGGGATTTTTAGGGTCGAATTTTTGGGTTCCCGGGTGGAAATTTGAGATTTTCCCAAAAATTTGAGGATTTTGGGTGGAAATTTGGGGATTTTCGGGGCGAATTTTGGATTTTTTGCGGAAATCTGGGGATTTTGGGAGGAAATTTGGGGATTTTGGGATCGAATTTGGGACTTTGGGGGGAAATTTTGGGATTTTGGGTGGAAATTTGGGGATTTTCAGGTCGAATTTTGGATTTTTTTTGGAAATCTGGGGATTTTGGGATCGAATTTGGGACTTTGGGTGGAAATTTTGGGATTTTGGGTGGAAATTTTGGGATTTTGTGTGGAATTTTTGGGTTCCCCGGTGGAAATTTGGGATTTTCCCCAAAACTTGGTGTCGAAATTTGGGGATTTTGGGGTTCCCGGGTGGAAATTTGGGGATTTTCGGGGCGAATTTGGGATTTTGGGGCGAAATTTGGGGGTTTTGGATGGAATTTTTGGGTTCCCCGGTGGAAATTTGGGATTTTCCCCAAAATTTGGTGTCGAAATTTGGGGATTTTGGGGTTCCCGGGTGGAAATTTGGGAATTTTCGGTGGAAATTTGGGATTTCCCCCAAAATTTGGGGATTTTGGTGATTTTTGGGTCGAATTTGGGGTTCCCGGGTGGAAATTTGGGGATTTTCGGGGCGAATTTGGGATTTTGGGTCGAAATTTGGGGATTTTGGATGGAATTTTTGGGTTCCCCGGTGGAAATTTGGGATTTCCCCCAAAATTTGGGGATTTTGGTGATTTTTGGGTCGAATTTGGGGTTCCCGGGTGGAAATTTGGGAATTTTCGGTGGAAATTTGGGATTTCCCCCAAAATTTGGGGATTTTGGTGATTTTTGGGTCGAATTTGGGGTTCCCGGGTGGAAATTTGGGAATTTTCGGTGGAAATTTGGGATTTCCCCCAAAATTTGGGGATTTTGGTGATTTTTGGGTCGAATTTGGGGTTCCCGGGTGGAAATTTGGGAATTTTCGGTGGAAATTTGGGATTTCCCCCAAAATTTGGGGATTTTGGTGATTTTTGGGTCGAATTTGGGGTTCCCGGGTGGAAATTTGGGAATTTTCGGTGGAAATTTGGGATTTTCCCCAAAATTTGGTGTCGAAATTTGGGGATTTTGGGGCTCCGGGGTGGAAATTTGGGGATTTTGGGTCAAATTTTGGGATTTTTCCCCAAAATTTGGGGTTCAGAGTTTGGGGTTCGGCAAATTTGGGACCGAAATTTGGGAATTTGGAGCCAAATTCGGAATTTTGGGTGGAAATTTTGGGGGTTTGGGGTGGAAATTTTGGGGATTTCGGGGATTTTTTGGTGGAAATTTGGAGATTTTGGGGGTGTCAGGTGGAAATTTGGGATTTTCCTCCTCTTTGAGGTAATTTTGGGGTTTTGATTTTGGGATTTTTTGGGTTTTGGTTTTGGGGGAATGGGGAGTTTTGGGGTTTTTTGGGTTTTTTGGGTGGATTTTGGGGTTTTTATTTGGGTTTTGGGGTTTTTTGGGGTAGATTTTGGGGTTTTGGGGTTTTTTAAGGGTGAATTTTGGATTTTGGGGGGGTTTTGGGTTGGATTTTGGATTTTTTGGGGTGAATTTTGGGGTGAATTTTGGATTTTGGGGGGTTTTGGGTTGAATTTTGGGGTTTTTGGGGTGAATTTTGGGGTGAATTTTGGGTTTTTGGGGGGTTTTTTGGGTGGATTTTGGATTTTTTGGGTGAATTTTGGGGTGAATTTTGGCATTTTTTGGGTGGATTTTGGGTTTTTCGGGTTTTTTGTGTGAACTTTGGGGGTTTTTGGGGTGAATTTTGGGCTTTTCAGGGTGGATTTAGGATTTTTTTGG
>NW_024498981.1:0-2083 GCF_017590055.1 Onychostruthus taczanowskii
ACCTGGGGGGCAGAACACACACCTGGGGGGGCAGAACACACAGCTGGGCACACCTGGGCTCACCTGGGGGGGCAGAACACACACCTGGGCACACCTGGGCACACCTGGGGGGACAAATCACACACCTGGGCACACCTGGGGAGTGGGGATCACACCTGGGCACACCTGGGGGGGACAGAACACACACCTGGGCACACCTGGGGGGGAGAAAACCACACCTGAGGGCAACAAAACACACACGTGGGCACACCTGGGGGATGGGAATCACACCTGGGCACACTTAGGGGGGACAAAACACACACCTGGGCACACCTGGGGAGGGAGAAAATCACACCTGGGGGCACAAACCTTACACCTGGGGGTGGGAATCACACACCTGGGCACACCTGGGGGGGACAAGCGTCACACCTGGGGGTACCTGGGCACACCTGGGGGGTGGGAATCGCACACCTGGGGGGTAGAAAATCACACCTGGGCACACCTGGGGTTGGGAACATCACACCTGCGGACCCTCGGGCACACCTGGAGGGCACGAACCCCACACCTGGCACACCTGGGGGGTGGGAATCACACCTGGGCACACCTGGGGGGCACAAACCCCACACCTGGGCACACCTGGGGGGTGGGAATCACACCTGGCAATGACCCCTCAGGACGTGCTGCAGGCGGGGGGAGGGGCCCCGCGCGGCCTCGCCCCCCACAGCCACGCCTACTCGCCGTGAGTGACACCTGGGGGGTACCTGGGGGCACCTGGGGGGGAGCTGGGCACACCTGGGCACACCTGGGGGGGGTTTGGGGGCACGTGGGCACACCCGGGGAGCAGCTGAGGGTACTGGGCGCACCTGGAGGGCATCTGGGCACACCTGGGGGAGGTTTGGGGTCACCTGGGCACACCTGGGGAGCAGCTGAGGGTACCTGGGCACACCTGGGGGATACCTGGAGGGTACCCGGGCACACCTGGGAGGGGCAGCTGGGGTGGGATCCCCTCACCTGAGCACATCTGGGGGGGCACCTGAGGGGCTCCTGGGCACATTGGGCACAGCTGGAGGAGGTTTGGGGGCACGTGGGCACACCTGGGGAGCAGCTGAGGGTATCTGGGTACACCTGGGGGTGCCTGGGGGACACCTGGGCACACCTGGAGGGCATCTGGGCACACCTGGGGGAGGTTTGGGGTCACCTGGGCACACCTGGGGAGCAGCTGAGGGTACCTGGGCACACCTGGGGATACCTGGGAACATCTGCAGGGACCTGGGGGACACCTGGGCACACCTGGAGGGCACCTGGGCACAGCTGGGGGAAGGTTTGGGGACACCTGGGCACAGCTGGGGGCGCTCAGGGACACACCTGTGCCCACCTGTGCCCACCTGTGCCCGCAGGAAGCTGGAGGGGCCGCGGGTGCCGCGGGACGAGCGACGGCGAGCGCAGCACAACGAGGGTGAGGGGCACACCTGGGCACACCTGGGGGCACCTGGGGGCACCTGGGGGTACCTGGGGGTACCTGGGCACACCTGGGGGCACCTGGGGGTACCTGGGCACACCTGGGGGCACCTGGGCACACCTGGGGGGAGCTGGGCACACCTGGGGCACACCTGGGGGCACCTGGGCACACCTGGGCACACTTGGGGGCACCTGGGCACACCTGGGGCACACCTGGGGGCACCTGGGCACACCTGGGCACACCTGGGGGCACCTGGGCACACCTGGGGGGCTCCAAACTCACCCAGGCTGGGACAAAATCCCGAATTTTTCCCCCATTTTCGGCCTTTTTTTGCCCAGATTTCATCCAAATTTTGGGGGGCTTTCCCAATTCTTCCCATTTTCCCCCAATTCTTCCCATTTTTTCTCCATTTTTTCCTCAATTTCCCCAATTTTTCCCGTTTTTCCCCAATTCTTCGCATTTTTCTCCATTTTTTTCCTCCATTTCTCCAGTTTTTGTCATTTTTCCCATTTTTTCCTCGATTTTCTCAATTTTTCCCATTTTTTCTCAATTTTTCCTCAATTTTCCCAATTTTTCCCATTTTTTTCTCCATTTTTCCTGAATTTCCCCAATTTTTCTCATTTTTTCTCAATTTTTCCTCAATTT
>NW_024498982.1:0-2077 GCF_017590055.1 Onychostruthus taczanowskii
GGACTGGGAGGGGATTGGGGGCACTGGTTTATACTGGGAGTGAGTGGGATGGACTGGGAGGGACTGGGAGGGAATTGGAGGGGACTGGGAGGGAACTGGGAGAGGACTGGGAGGGAATTGGGGGGGACTGGGAGGGGACTGCTTTATACTGGGAGTGACTGGGAGTGGATTGGGAGGGAACTGGGAGGGGACTGGTTTATACTGGGTGGGCATTGGGGTGGACTGGTTTGTACCGGGAGCGACTGGGAGGGAACTGGGAGGGGACTGGGATGGACTGGGAGGGAACTGGGAGGGAATTGGGATGGACTGCTTTATACTGGGAGCGACTGGGAGGGGATTGGTTTATACTGGGAGGGGCTTGGGAGGGACTGGTTTATACTGGGAGCCACTGGGAGTTACTGGTTTATACTGGTTTTGGCGTTGAGGGGACTGGGAGGGCCCCAGGTGTGTCCCTGTCCCAGTGCCACCTGTCCCAGGTGTGTCCCAAAGGCGTCCCCAGGTGTGTCCCAGGTGTGTCCCAAAGGCGTCAGGTGTCCCCAGGTGTGTCCCAGGTGTGTCCCAAAGGTGTCCCCAGGTGTGTCCCAGGTGTGTCCCAAAGGTGTCAGGTGTCCCCACCCAGGTGTGTCCCAAAGGCGTCAGGTGTCCCCAGGTGTGTCCCAGGTGTGTCCCAAAGGTGTCAGGTGTCCCCAGGTGTGTCCCCAGGTGTCCCCAGGTATCTCAGGTGTGTCCCCAGATGTCCCCAGGTGTCCCCAGGTGGTGCCAGGTGTGTCCCAGGTGTCTCCAGGTATCTCAGGTGTCCCCAGGTGGTGCCACTTGTCCCACGTGTCCCCAGCTGTCCCAGCTGTCCCCAGGTGTGTCCCCAGGTGTTCCAGGTGTGTCCCAGGTGTGTCCCAGGTATCCCCAGGTGTGTCTCAGGTCTGTCCCCAGCTGTCCCAGGTGTGTCCCATGTCTGTCCCAGGTGTCCCAGGTGTGTCCCCAGCTGTCCCCAGGTATCTCAGGTGTGTCCCCAGCTGTCCCAGCTGTCCCAGTTGTGTCCCAGGTATCTCAGGTGTGTCCCAAAGGTGTCCCCAGGTGTGTCCCATGTCTGTCCCAGGTGTGTCCCCAGGTGTGTCCCCAGCTGTCCCAGCTGTCCCAGTTGTGTCCCAGGTATCTCAGGTGTGTCCTCAGGTGGTGCCACCTGTCCCAGGTCTGTCCCCAGGTGCGTCCCCAGGTGGAGCCACCTGTCCCAGGTGTGTCCCCATGTGGTGCCACCTGTCCCAGGTTGTTCCCAGGTGTCCCCAGGTCTGTCCCCAGCTGTCCCCAGGTGTGTCCCCAGGTGCCCCAGATGTGTCCCCAGGTGGTGCCACCTGTCCCAGGTGTGTCCCCAGGTGCCCCAGGTCTGTCCCCAGCTGTCCCCAGGTGTGTCCCCAGGTGGTGCCACCTGTCCCAGGTGTCTCCCAGGTTGTTCCCAGGTGTCCCCAGGTCTGTCCCCAGCTGTCCCCAGGTGTGTCCCCAGGTGCCCCAGGTGTGTCCCCAGGTGGTGCCACCTGTCCCAGGTGTGTCGGTGTCCCCAGAGTCGTACCCGGCCGTGCCGCAGTGCGTCAATGTCACCGTGCTGGGGGACAGCGCCTGCAGCGACGCCTACGGGGCGCAGGTGACCCCGGACATGCTGTGCGCAGGTGTGCCCGAGGGCGGCAAGGACTCCTGCCAGGTGGGACACCGCCCCGCAGCCGGCGCTGTGTCACCCTGTCACCTGTGTCACTGTGTCACTGTGTCACCGTGTCCCCTGTGTCACTGTGTCGCCCTGTACCTGTGTCACTGTGTCACCCTGGCACCTGGGTCACTGTGTCACCCTGTACCTGTGTCCCTGTGTCACTGTGTCACCCTGTACCTGTGTCCCTGTGTCACTGTGTCACCCTGTACCTGTGTCACTGTGTCACTGTGTCACCCTGGCACCTGTGTCACATTGTCACCTGTGTCACTGTGTCACTCTGTACCTGTGTCACTGTGTCACTGCGTCACTGTGTCACCCTGTACCTGTGTCACTGTGTCACCCTGTTCCTGTGTCACAGTGTCACCCTGTACCTGTGTCACTGTG
>NW_024498983.1:0-2078 GCF_017590055.1 Onychostruthus taczanowskii
GGGGGGTGGAAATGGGAATTTGGGGGGCAGAAATGTCAGTTTTCGAGTAAAAATCTGAATTTTGGGGGGCAAAAATGTGAATTTTGGGGGGTAAAAATGTGAATTTTGGGGAAAAAGTGAATTTTGGGGGGCAAAAATGTGAATTTTTGAGTAAAAATCTGAATTTTGGGGGCAAAAAGGTGAATTTTGGGGGGCAAAAATGTCAGTTTTTGAGTGAAAATATGAATTTTGGGGGGGAAAAAGTGAATTTTTGAGTAAAAATCTGAATTTTGGGGGCAAAAAGGTGAATTTTGGGGGGCAAAAATGTCAGTTTTTGAGTGAAAATATGAATTTTGGGGGGGAAAAAGTGAATTTTTGAGTAAAAATCTGAATTATGGGGGGTAAAAATGGGAATTTTGGGGGGGAAATGTGAATTTTTAGGGGAAAAAAGTGAATTTTGGAGGTAAATACTTGAATTTTTAGGGAAAAAAGTGACTTTTTAGGGGAAAAAGTGAATCTTTGGGGACAAAAATGTGAATTTTGGAGGGGTAAAAATGGGAATTTTAGAGTAAAAATGTGAATTTTGGGGGGGCAAATCTGAATTCTGGGTGAAAAAATCCCCAAATTTGCTTTAAAAAAACCAATTAAAAAAACCACCCCACAACCAGATTTTCGTTTAAAAAAAATCAAATTTTGGTTAAAAAACCCCGGATTCTGGTTAAGAAAGTAATTCTTTTTTTTTAAAACTCCAAATTTTGGGTTAAAAAAATCCGATTTTGGTAAAAAAATCACGATTTTTGGTAAAAACCCCCCAAATTTTGGGTTAAAAAATCTGATTTTGGTAAAAATTCCCAATTTTTGGTAAAAAATCCCAATTTTTGGTAAAACCCCCCCAAATTTTGGGTTAAAAAACCCATTTTTTGGAAAAAAACCCTTTTTTTTTTTTGTAAAAACCCCCCGAATTTTGGGTTAAAAAAAATCTGATTTTGGTAAAAAATCCCAATTTTTGGTAAAACCCCCCCAAATTTTGGGTTAAAAAACCCATTTTTTGGAAAAAAACCCTTTTTTTTTTTTGTAAAAACCCCCCGAATTTTGGGTTAAAAAAAATCTGATTTTGGTAAAAAATTAAAACCCCCAAATTTTGGGTTAAAAAAATCCGATTTTGGTAACAAATCCCAATTTTTGGTAAAAACCCCCCAAATTTTGGGTTAAAAAATCTGATTTTGGTAAAAATTCCCAATTTTTGGTAAAAAATCCCAATTTTTGGTAAAACCCCCCCAAATTTTGGGTTAAAAAATCCGATTTTTGGTAAAAAATCACTTTTTTTTTTTGTAAAAACCCCCCGAATTTTGGGTTAAAAAAAATCTGATTTTGGTAAAAAATCCCAATTTTTGGTAAAAACCCCCCCAAATTTTGGGTTAAACCCCCCCGATTTTGGTAAAAAATCTCAATTTTTGGTAAAACCCCCCCCAAATTTTTGGTAAAAAATTCCGATTTTTGGTAAAACCCCCCCAATTGGGTTAAAAAAATCCGATTTTGGTAAAAAAATCACGATTTTTGGTAAAAACCCCCCAAATTTTGGGTTAAAAAAATCCGATTTTGGTAAAAAATCCCAATTTTTGGTAAAACCCCCACCAAATTTTGGGTTAAAAAAATCCGATTTTGGTAAAAAAATCACGATTTTTGGTAAAAACCCCCCAAATTTTGGGTTAAAAAAATCCGATTTTGGTAAAAAAATCACGATTTTTGGTAAAAACCCCCCAAATTTTGGGTTAAAAAAATCCGATTTTGGTAAAAAATCCCAATTTTTGGTAAAACCCCCACCAAATTTTGGGTTAAAAAAATCCGATTTTGGTAAAAAAATCACGATTTTTGGTAAAAACCCCCCAAATTTTGGGTTAAAAAAATCCGATTTTGGTAAAAAATCCCAATTTTTGGTAAAACCCCCCGGAATTTTGGGTTAAACCCCCCAATTTTGGTGACCCCCATGTTGCAGCCCCCCGCAGCTCCAGCCCGTGGCCCCCCAGCCCCTCCCTGACCTCGACCGTGCTCAGGGGGGGCCCCCGAGCCCGCGGCCCCTCCCCCACCCTGCCCAGGTG